>NC_057400.1:39547236-39559866 GCF_019320065.1 Cervus canadensis
TCTGACAATAAAACTCTGTCCTCTACACTTATAAAAGAAAAAAACATAAATAAGCATGAGAAGAGGGGAACATTTACTTCCCACTCTTTCGGGAATAAGATTTCTGGTCTGTATTCTCCCTTCTTTGCTTAGCAGCAAAGGAATGACATGTGACTGTAAAGTCTGGGGAAGACACTGGGCCATGTGGCTCAGCCTCTCCTGGATTTTCTTTTTTTCTGATCTGCCCTTGCAGGGGAAGTCTGAGGTGGTACATGCCACCCAAGAGCAGGTAAGCAAGTTGACTGCAGTTCTACAGTCCTGTTATCTAGTGTATCTACCCAGTATTTCTCTCTTATTAGTTTTCAACTCAAGAAGAAAAAGTGAAAGTGAATCACGCTCAATCGTGTCCAACTCTCGCGACCCCTTGGACTACAGCAGCCTACTAGGCTCCTCTGTCCATGGGATTTTCCAGGCAAGGGAACTGGAGCAGGTTGCCATTTCCTTCTCCAGGGGATCTTCCCAACCCAGGAATTGAACCCGGGTCTCCTGCACTGCAGGCAGACACTTTACCATTTGAGCCACCAGGGAAGCCACCAGGAAGTGTGTCTACCCAGTATTTCTCTCTCAGTTTTCAACTCAAGAAGGAAAAAGGGTGCTATTTTTGAACCCAACTTTTAACAATGATGGCCATTCTCAAACTGATTTCCAAAGAATTCTAACAACTAGAACAGAATTTTTGTAAAGAGGCAGCCTCTATTTGGATTACAAAGACAGACTCTTCCTGCTGGAATAGAAGCTAATTCATAAAATATTAATTTTATCTGACTGGATCAAGAGAAGTAAGCAGGAAACAAAATACAAATTCTGCTAAGGGGCTAGAGGAAAATTAACAGAGGAGAGATGTGGAGGAAGATGGAGAGAAAATGTCCCTACACGTTTTGCTCGATGACATATGATTCCATCATAGCCCTGAGAGCTAATGAAATGTGTGGAACAGATATGAGAATCTATGTACTTTCCACTAATCCAATATTGAAGAGATATTCATAAATGTAAAAGAATGACTTTTACACTTTTCTATGTTTGGTTTTATTTCTCCTAAGGAAAATGATCTGTTAATATGCAATGAGTTTATTATTGTTGTTTTTAAATTAAAAATGTTTTAGAATCTCCTTAGCTTTATTTTCTGTAAATAGCAATATATGTAACCCTTACACATTGAGCAAAAGCTCTTTGGAGGAGCCCTCAATAACTTAAAGAGTGTCAAGGAATCCTAAAACCAAAAAGCAATGAGAACTACTGTCCTAAATGATGATTCAATGTCTTTACTTCACCCATTTTCCACAGCCAAGAAATATGTGTTAGACATGCTTTAAAAGTTTCAATAGTTCTCCTAAATCTACCACATGAAATTATGATGATATCCTCTATCGTCTCTTCCCTGGTGACTGAGCTGGTAAAGAATCTGCCTGCAATGCGGGAGACCAGGGTTCAATCTCTAGATTGGGAAGATCCCCTGAAGAAGGGAAAGGCTACCCACACCAGTATTCTGGCCTGAAGAATTCCATGGATTATATAGTCCATGGGATTGCAAAGAGTCGGACACGACTGAGAGACTTTCACTATCATCTCTACAACCTATTTTTCCAGCTTCATTTTCCCTTACTCCTCTTTATCATACATTTTAATCTACTCAAAAATTTCCTGCCTTTTGCAATGTCTTTTCTGTTTCACAAGTCTCTAATATCTGTATATACAAATTCTATACTGCTTTTTACATGGTCATGCCAAATCTATACCCTATACAACTTCCTTAGTACACTTTCTGTCCTACAATCCTATTCTGTTCATTTATTTTTTTCTTGCTAGTCACTTATATTCCCATGTATTTTTATCCTAATCGCTTTTTCCCACTGACTCCCCCTTTTATCATATGTATCCATTCTATCTTACCAATTACTTTTAGTCACAAATGAAATCTATCACTGACCAGCTAACTGGTTATCTATCCATTAATCAAGTATGATTTAAACATCTCTCAATTCTCCTAAAAATTAAATGTTTATACTTCACTAATTTACATTTTCAACCCATTCACCTGCTTATATATTTATCCAAATAAACTAAAAACATCCAGAATAATATTTGAATGTGGCCTAGAATAGCACCACATTCCAAAAGCACTTAATGGAAAACTCCACTTACCCAGAATGACTTGGGAAAGGTACATTATTCTGGTTGATATAATGGGTTAATTAAAATTCACATATATAGGGCTTTGCTGGTGGTCCAGTGCTTAAGAATCCACCTTGCAAAGCAGGGGACACTGGTTTGAGATCAGAAAGATCCCACATGCTGTGGAGCAACTAAGCCTGTATGCTGCAACTACCGAAGCCCTCACATCCCAGAGCTTGTGCTTTGAAACAAGAGCAGCCACTGCTATGAGAAGCCCCGTGCACCGTAACGAGACAGCAGCTCCCACTTGCCAAAATTAGATAAAGCCGACACGCAGCAATGAAGCACAGCCAAAAATTAAAAACAAATGTTTAAAAGATTCATATATGTACACAAGTTAATAAGAAACAGGAATGCTATAAAATGAACTTAACACAGAAACATTATGGATCATCACTTGACACTTCTGTAATTCAGAGGGTAAGGGCACATTAGGATCTTGCAGTGTTATCACTATGAACATCAAAAATCAGAATAGAGAAGTAAAACAACTTTAAGGGCACAAACGTTGTCTTATACTTCCTTTTATGTGCTCCATTGCAACTGGCGGAGAACTGGGCATATAAGAAAGTCATAAACACTTGAATTTCACACATAACCAATTTGTTATTAACTTCTTAAGACAGAATGCATAATGTAGCTTCCAAAACAGTAAGAGGAAATCCAACTTTGCAGTAATTTCAATCCTAGGCTAAAGAAGAATTTTTAAAACTACTTTTTGATGATGAACTATCAATATTTTCACGAGTTTTTCACATGTAAAATAATGGCAATGTATCTAATTAGGTGGCTGATTATTTGTCAAGGATTGGAACATATGGAGGAAAGAACTATCAGGCTTGGTCCAGAACACTTCAAGTACAGGTTAGAAGCTTAAATATCTTGGCTGAAGCCAAAACTGCTGTGAAGAGACACGAATGAGGGTTTGAATGCTATGGCCTGTATGATCAAACTGGAAAGATCTTAATAATGCTACTGTGTACTAAACAAACAGCTTCACAAATTAAAGCTTTGAAAAATAAAAGCCAAGATTAGAATTTTCAACAGAGACCTAGAAATCATAACTGACATGGCATACCTGAAAAATAACCAAATAAAAATTCAGAATCAAAAAATAACCAAAAATCAAGAATTCTTCAATGGACCACTTTAATAGCACATTAGACAAAACTAAGGAGTGAATCAGTAAAGATGAAACCATTCAGAACAAAGCTCAACAATAAAAAAATACAGAAGAGAGAACAAGAGACAAGTTTACAGTGAGAAGGTATTATGTGCACTTAGAGTCCCAGAATTAGAAAGAAAAGGACAGAGGCAATATTGGAAGAGATAATAAGAATTTCTCTCCAAAGTGATAAAATAGTCTACAAGTTTAAGTTCATTAAATTCTAAGCAAACTAAGCAAAAAGAAACCCAAATCTAGATACAGAGTAAATGTGCAGAAAACTGCAAGATAAAATGTGTGAGCAGCCAGTGAAAAAAATAGGAATTACATCCAAAAAGCTACAGTTAGAATAAAATTGACTTCTCTATAGCAATACACAAAAACAGTATGTCCTAAGTTGTATTTATTCCAACAAAGCAAGTCTGGTTTAACATGTATAAACCAGATTTATAAAAATCAGCATAATTTATGACACTAATAGGATAAAGAAAAATCATATGATCTCAAAAGATGCATGAAAAATCATTTGATGAACTGTAATACCTATTAATGAAAAAAAAATCTTACAAATTGGAAGAAACAGAAGAGTTAATAAAGCTTATCTCCTAAAACCTACAATGATCACACTTAATGAAAGCTTTCCCTCTGCAAAATAGGTCAGACAAGGTTGGCTATATCACTATTTTCATTATCCTGGCAGTGTTAGCCAGTTCAGCAAAGTGAAGTGACGTCAAAGTCATTCAGTTGCGTCCGATTCGTTGCAACCCCAGAGACTATATGGTCCATGGAATTCTCTAGGCCAGAAAACTGGAGTGGGTAGCTTTTCCCTTCTCTAGGGGATCTTCCCAACCCAGGGATCAAACCCAGGTCTCTCACATTGCAGGTGGATTCTTTACCAGCTGACCCACAAGGGAAGGCAAGAAGCAAAAAGGAAGAGACAAAAAACCTCATTAACACAGGATATGATTTTAGATATAAAAATTCAAAATTAGAATCTTCACAGAAAACTCAATTGTCTTTCCATATATATTTTTTCCCTATATTAGCCACATCTTTTATAATAGCAACAAAAAAGAGCCTGGACTAAATCTAACAAAAGATGAGGAAGATCTCTATGAAAGTGAAAGTGAAGTCGCTCAGTTGTGTCCGATTCTTTGCAACCCCATGGACTGTAGCCTACCAGGCTTCTCTGTCCATGGGATTCTCCAGGCAAGAATATTGGAGTGGGTTGCCATTTCCTTCTCCAGGGGATCTTCCCGACCCAGTGATCGAACCTGGGTCTCCCGCATTGCAGGGAGATGCTTTAACCTCTGAGCCACCAGGGAAGCCCCAAGATCTCTCTAGAGGGCGACAAATAAATTATCTTCTACTGAGAGATATTATCGAGAGAAATCAAAAGACAAGTGAAAAAAATATGCCACATTCATGGGGTGGAGAATCAATACCATAAAAGACATCAATTCTCCCCAGATTCATCAGACTCAATACAATCCCAGTCAAACTCCAAACAGGTTTTTTTGTGTAGAGGGAGGAACTGGAGAGATAGTATGATAAGCTAACTCTAAAACTCACAGGAAAATGTCAAATGTCAGAAAAAGCCAAGTTATAAAGCCTCAGAAAAACAGAATGATATTAGAGCAAGGATAAACAGAAGAGAATAATAGGCTGCAAAAAAGACCCACCCATATATGATCACTCATTTCTGACAGGTGGCATATTAAAATGGTGAAGAAAAGATTATCTTTTCACTTTGTACTGGGACAACTGGATATCCATATGGAAAGAAATGAAATTGGACTCCTATCACATACCATTGGAGGAGGAAATGGCAACCCACTCCAGTATTCTTACCTGGAGAATCCCATGGACAGAGGAGCCTGGCAGACTGCTGTCCATTGGATCACAAAGAGTTAGACATGACTGAAGCACCCGAGCACAACCACTTCACATCCCATACACATCAGACTCACTCAACCAATCGGAAAACAAACGTAATATTGAGTAAAGGAAGCCAGACACAAAATAATTCATAGTGTGATTGGTTTTAGGTCAATTTAAAAGGAAAAGGCAATGCGGCACATGACCTAAGGCACTGTCGTCAGAAAGCAGACTTGGAAGAGGAGGAATTCGAGGGAAACCAGCACTGTTCTATTTCTTGACCTGAGTAAGCGGCTGCAAGTTTGCAGTACAGTGATTTATCAAGCTATTCTCTTACATTTCATGTACTTTTCTGTAAGTCTATTGTATTTCATACCTAAATGGTTTTAGGGAATTAAACAGCTTACCCTGAAACTAGCATCTGCCCATCATGAGAAAAAGCACAAGCCAGAACAGGAGCACAGTGTCCAGTCAGTGTACTTTTATATTTTAATTCAAAACCTGCAAATAACAAGGTGAGAAAAGTTAGCAAGCGGATTGTGCTTAGAATTTATTTTTAAGTAAAAACTATTTTATTTGTTCAATAAAATCTTGGAATGTTTAAAGGACACAAAGATGGGGGAAAAAAATCCTCACACAACTCAAGTATTGGAATGCACTGTGATTAAGTGGTTTCAGAAGTTCAGTAACGGGTAAAGAAAATGGTGGGGTCAGCAAACACTAGACAGAGGGGATTAAAATCAAATTATTTTTAAATTTAAAAATTCTAAACTCTATAATATATATAAAATTTTAAATGAATCAAAATTTTAAACTATACTTCGATCTTGGTTATCTTACACACACACACACACCACACACCAATTGCCCAAATGCCTAAAAAGAATCAAATGCCTGTAGTTTTAAATATCTGGATTAAGATACCTTCTCACTTCATAAATTAAAAATAGTAATTTATGTATCTTAAAACTCCAGTATATCCTATAGAATCCCAACAAAGTATGGTAGCAGTAAAAATGCTTTTTAAACCTTCTATAATTACTGAAAAGGAATATCACAACTCTTTCAAAGATAAGCCAAGGGAATTCAATGTATTTTAGTGATAGAAAATAGAAAATATATAGAAAAATAATCACTAAGAAGTTGATCAGGGGATACAAGGAATTAAGTGAAATCTGTAATTTTCTCAGACGTAATAAGAACTTTGAAGTGTTAATGGTCTTGGATAGACAGCATTTAACTAAACAAAAATGTCACGGTGCAGGTAAAAGCTTCAATAAAAAATATGTTTATCTCACTTTATTATTAAATATATATTTTATTTCTATTAAAAATAGAGTATGTTCTCCTAGTTACTCTATTATTAAATATATATTTTATTTCTATTAAAAATAGAGTATGGGGGGGAGGAGCCAAGATGGCGGAGGAGTAGGACAGGGAGACCACTTTCTCTCCTACAAATTCATCAAAAGAATAACTGAATGCAGAGCAAACTTCACAAAACAACTTCTGATCGCTAGCTGAGGTCATCAGGCGCCCAGAAAAGCAGACCATTGTCTTCGAAAGGAGGTAGGACAAAAGATAAAAGATAAAAAGTGAGACAAAAGAGCTAAGGACGGAGACCCGTCCCGGGAAGGGAGTCTTAGGCGGCCTTGCTTGGGCTAGGGTCCGGGCCTGAGTGCCCTGAGGACAATCGGAGGGAGCTTCTGTGAGGTGCCAACTTGAACTGTGGGAGACCAAAAGACAGAGAGAAAATTAACCGGCCGGAACACACTGCCGGCCGTTCGCAGAACAAAGGGACGGAGAAAGTCCCGAGAAGAGCTCGCAGGCTGCGGACCGACCCAGCCCCGCTGGAGGCAGGAGGCAGGGGGGAGGGGAAGGTCGCGGCGAGACACAGGGCGCAGGCACCCGACCGGCGCGGGCGGGGACTGGGGCTGGGGACGCGGAAGGGAGTGAGTGCGCCACACCTGGGGATAGTGCGCCCATCAAGCCCCTCGCTGCCTGGACCGCTCTGACGGGGAAGGCACAGAGAGCAGGCGCAGCTTTTCCTTCCGCGCTTTTGTGTAACACCCGAGGGCTGGAACCTGGCGCAGCGCGGGGCGCGCTCCATATAGAACGGCCGGGAGCCTGAGCAGCGCAGACGGAGAGAGCAGCGTCGGCCCCTCCCGGCAGCGCCAGCCCGCCCCCGCAGGGCCGGCCCCTCCCCGCAGCGTCAGCCCCACCCCGCAGCGCAACGGAACTAGCTACCTGAATAAGAGTCCACCTCCGCCCGCCTGTGTCAGGGCGGAAATGAGGCTCTGAAGAGACCGGCAAACAGAAGCCAAATAAACAAAGGGAACCGCTTCAGAAGGGACTGGTGCAACAGATTAAAATCCCTGTAGAAAACACCGACTTCACCGGAAGGGCCCTGTAGATATCGAGAAGTGTAAGCTGGAACGAGGAGCTATCTGAAACTGAGCCGAACCCACACTGACCGCAGCAGCTCCAGAGAAACTCCTAGATATATTTTTACTTTTTTTTTTCTAAGTAAGGAAAAAAAAAAAAATTTTTTTTTCTTTTTATATTTTTTCTTTTTTATTTTTTCTCTTTTATTTTCCTTTAAAATTCCCTATTACTCCCCCATTACTCCTTAACTTTCATTTTCATAGATTTTTACAATTTTTTTAATTAGGGGGAAAAAAATTTTTTTTTCTTTCTTTTTTTTTTGTTTTTTTTTCTTTTTTTTCTTTTTCTTTTTTTTCTTTTTTCTTCTTTTTTTTCCTTTCCGTTTTCTCTTTTATTTTCTATTTTTCTTTTTCTCTTATTTCTTTTAAAGTCCTCTAGTACTCCTCTACTACTCTTCATTTTCATTTTCACTACACTATAACCTTACCAAAAAAAAAAAAAAAGAGAAGCCCTATCTTTAAACCGAAGATTATTCTCTCCCAATCTTGACTCTCTGTTTTCTACCTCAGAACACCTCTATTTCCTCCTTTCCCCTTCTCTTCACAATCTAATTCTGTGAATCCTTGTAGGTGTCTGAGATACGGAGAACACTCTGGGAACAGACAGCTGCGTAGATCTGTCTCTCTCCTCTTGAGTCCCCCTTTTTCTCCTCCTACTCATCTCTATCTCCCTCCTCCCTTTTCTCCTGTTCATGTAACTCTGTGAACCTCTCTGGGTGTCCCTAACGGGGGAGAATCTTTTCGCTATTAACCTAGAAGTTTTATTATCAGTGCTGGTTATAGTTTGGAGAAGTTTCCTGAGACTACACGGAGGAAGAAATTAAAACTGAAATCCAGAGGCAGAACGTTTAAGCCCAAAACCTGAGAACACCAGAAAACTCCTGACACATGGAACTTTAGAATAAGTGGACCGCAAAAGCCTCCATACCTACACTGAAACAACCACCACCCAAGAGCCAATTAAGTCTTATAGAGCAAGACATACCACGCAAATTCTCCAGCAACACAGGAACATAGCCCCGAATGTCAACATACAGGCTGCCCAAGGTGACACCTGACACATAGACCCATCTCAAAACTTATTACTGGGCACTCCATTGCTCTCCAAAAAGAAGAAATCAAGTTCCATGCACCAGTACACTGACGCAAGCTTCCCTAACCGGGAAACCTTGACAAGCCAATCGTCTAACCCCACCCACTGGGTAAATCCTCCACAATAAAAAGGAACCACAGACCTCCAGAATACAGAAAGTCCACTCCAGACACAGCAATCTAAACAAGATGAAAAGCAAAGAAATACCCAACAGGTAAAGGAACATGAAAAATGCCCACCAAGTCAAACAAAAGAGGAGGAGATAGGGAATCTACCTGAAAAAGAATTTAGAATAATGATAATAAAAATGATCCAAAATCTTGAAAACAAAATGGAGTTACAGATAAATAGCCAGGAAACAAAAATTGAAAAGATACAAGAAATGTTTAATAAAGACCTAGAAGAAATAAAAAAGACTCAATTAAAAAATGAATAATGCAATGAATGAGATCAAAAACACTCTGGAGGGAACCAACAGTAGAATAACGGAGGCAGAAGACAGGATAAGTGAGGTAGAAGATAAAATGGTGGAAATAAATGAAACAGAGAGGAAAAAGAAAAAAGAACCAAAAGAAATGAGGACAACCTCAGGGACCTCTGGGACAATGTGAAACACCCCAACATTCAAATCATAGGAGTCCCAGAAGAAGAAGACAAAAAGAAAGGCCATGAGAAAATACTCGAGGAGATAATAGCTGAAAACTTCCCTAAAATGGGGAAGGAAATAGCCACTCAAGTCCAAGAAACCCAGAGAGTCCCAAACAGGATAAACCCAAGGCGAAACACCCCAAGACACATATTAATCAAACTAACAAAGATCAAACACAAAGAACAAATATTAAAAGCAGCAAGGGAAAAACAACAAATAACACACAAAGGGATTCCCATAAGGATAACAGCTGACCTATCAATAGAAACCCTCCAGGCCAGAAGGGAATGGCAGGACGTCCTGAAAGTAATGAAAGAGAATAACCTACAACCTAGATTACTGTATCCAGCAAGGATCTCATTCAGATATGAAGGAGAACTCAAAAGCTTTACAGATAAGCAAAAGCTGAGAGAATTCAGCACCACCAAACCAGCTCTTCAACAAATGCTAAAGGATCTTCTCTAGACAGGAAATGCAGAAAGGTTGTATAAACGTGAACCCAAAACAACAAAGTAAATGGCAACGGGACCACACCTATCAATAATTACCTTAAATGTAAATGGGTTGAATGCCCCAACCAAAAGACAAAGATTGGCTGAATGGATACAAAAACAAGACCCCCATATATGCTGTCTACAAGAGACCCACCTCAAAACAAGAGACACATACAGACTAAAAGTGAAGGGCTGGAAAAAAATATTTCATGCAAATGGAGACCAAAAGAAAGCAGGAGTCGCAATACTCATATCAGATAAAATAGACTTTCAAATAAAAGCTGTGAAAAGAGACAAAGAAGGACACTACATAATGATCAAAGGATCAATCCAAGAAGAAGATATAACAATTATAAATATATATGCACCCAACATAGGAGCACCGCAATATGTACGGCAAACACTAACGAGTATGAAAGAGGAAATTAATAGTAACACAATAATAGTGGGAGACTTTAATACCCCACTCACAACTATGGATAGATCAACTAAACAGAAAATTAACAAGGAAACACAAACTTTAAATGACACAATGGACCAGCTAGACCTGATTGATATCTATAGGACATTTCACCCCAAAACAATCAACTTCACCTTTTTCTCAAGTGCACACGGAACCTTCTCCAGAATAGATCACATCCTGGGCCATAAATCTGGTCTTGGAAAATTCAAAAAAATTGAAATCATTCCAGTCATCTTTTCTGACCACAGTGCAGTAAGATTAGATCTCAATTACAGGAAAAAAATTGTTAAAATTTCAAACATATGGAGGCTAAATAACACGCTTCTGAATAACCAACAAATCATAGAAGAAATCAAAAAAGAAATAAAAATTGTAATAGAAATGAATGAAAATGAAAACACAACAACCCCAAAACCTTTATGGGACAACTTAAAAGCAGTGCTAAGGGGAAGGTTCATAGCATTACAGGCTTACCTCAAGAAACAAGAAAAAAGTCAGATAAATAACCTAACTCTATACCTAAAGAAACTAGAGAAGGAAGAAATGAAGAACCCCAGGGTTAGTAGAAGGAAAGAAATCTTTAAAATTGGGGCAGAAATAAATGCAAAAGAAACTAAAGAGACCATAGCAAAAATCAACAAAGCTAAAAGCTGGCTTTTTTAAAAAATAAACAAAATTGACAAACCATTAGCAAGACTCATTAAGAAACAAAAGGGAGAAGAACCAAATTAACAAAATTAGAAATGAAAATGGGAGAGATCACAACAGACAACACTGAAATACAAAGATCATAAGAGAACACCAGCAGCTCTATGCCAAAATGCGACAACTGGATGAAATGGACCAAATTCTTAGAAAAGTATAACTTTCCAAAACTGAACCAGGAAGAAATAGAAGATCTTAACAGACCCATCACACGGCAAGGAAATCGAAACTGTTAATTCAAAAATCTTCCAGCAAACAAAAGCCAGACCAATGGCTCCACAGCTGAATTCTACAAAAAATTTAGAGAAGAGCTAACACCTACCCTACTCAAACTCTTCCAGAAAATTGCAGAAGAAGGTAGACTTCCAAACTCATTCTATGAGGCCACCATCACCCTAATTCCAAAACCTGACAAAGATGCCACAAAAAAAAAAAACTACAGGCCAATATCACTGATGAACATAGATGCAAAAATCCTTAACAAAATTCTAGCAAACAGAATCCAACAACATAATAAAAAAATCATACACCACGACCAAGTGGGCTTTATCCCAGGAATGCAAGGATTCTTCAATATCCGCAAATCAATCAATGTAATACACCACATTAACAAATTGAAAGATAAAAATCATATGATTATCTCAATAGATGCAGAGAAAGCCTTTGACAAAATTCAAAACTCATTTATGATTAAAACTCTCCAAAAAGCAGGAATAGAAGGAACATACCTCAACATAATAAAAGCTATATATGACAAACCCACAGCAAGCATCACCCTCAATGGTGAAAAATTGAAAGCATTTCCCCTGAAATCTGGAACAAGACAAGGGTGCCCACTCTCACCACTACTGTTCAACATAGTGTTGGAAATTTTGGCCACAGCAATCAGAGCAGAAAAAGAAGTAAAAGGAATCCAGATAGGAAAAGAAGAAGTGAAACTCTCACTGTTTGCAGATGACATGATCCTCTACATAGAAAACCCTAAAGACTCTACCAGAAAATTACTAGAGCTAATCAATGAATATAGTAAAGTTGCAGGATATAAAATTAACACAGAGAAATCCCTTGCATTCCTATATACTAACAATGAAAAAACAGAAAGAGAAATTAAGAAAACAATACCATTCACCATTGCAACAAAAAGAATAAAATACTTAGGAGTATATCTACCTAAAGAAACAAAAGACCTATACATAGAAAACTATAAAACACTGATGAAAGAAATCAAAGAGGACACAAACAGATGGAGAAACATACCGTGTTCATGGATTTGAAGAATCAATATTGTCAAAATGGCTATTCTACCCAAAGCAATCTATAGATTCAATGCAATCCCTATCAAGCTACCAATGGTATTTTTCACAGAACTAGAACAAATAATTTCACAATTTGTATGGAAATACAAAAAAACTCGGAAATAGCCAAAGTAATCTGAGAAGAGAATGAGAACTGGAGAATCAACCTGCCTGACTTCGAGACTTCTACTACAAGCCACAGTCATCAAGACAGTGTGGTACTGGCACAA